>NC_053393.1:205147825-205184817 GCF_905171765.1 Bufo bufo
GGTGCCTTCAGCTCTCCCCCCCCCCCGGTGGCATCAGCTCTCCCCCCACCCCGGTGGCATTAGCTCTCCCCCCACCCCGGTGGCATCAGCTCTCCCCCCACCCCGGTGGCATCAGCTCTCCCCCCCACACCGGTGGCATCAGCTCTCCCCCCCCACACCGGTGGCATCAGCTCTCCCCCCCCACACCGGTGGCATCAGCTCTCCCCCCCCACCCCGGTGGCATCAGCTCCCCCCCCACCCCGGTGGCATCAGCTCTCCCCCCACCCTGGTGGCATCAGCTCTCCCCCCACCCCGGTGGCATCATCTCTGCCACTGGCACTATTGATGAGGGCACTGTCTGGCACTATTGATGATGGCACTGTGTCTGGCACTATTGATGAGGGCACTGTCTGGCACTATTGATGATGGCACTGTGTCTGGCACTATTGATGAGGGCACTGTGTCTGGCACTATTGATGAGATTACTGTGGGGGCACTGTTCCTGGTGGCCTTTTGACTGGAACTATTCATTGTGATTCTCAGGTTGGAGTCATTCATAAGAGCACTCTGGTTGGCACTATACAGAAGGGTGCTCTAGCTACCATCATAAATGGTGACACAAACTGGCACTAGTCATAGAAGCACTGTGACAGCCTTTTTTTTTATTGTGGGCACCCTGGCTGGCACTACTTATGGGCACCTGTGCTTTCTTTCTTGTATTATCCTGGGATCTCGAGGACACACCCCCTGCAAGCTGGAGCTGCAGCTACCACACAGAGCTTCTGTCCCAGCACCCAGAGCTGTGCCTGTCCATGCAGCCTGCCCTCCTCCTGACACCCGGAGTGCACAGCATCATTGGTTGCTATGACGCTGTGCACTCCGGGAGCCTGGCCTTAGTCGCGCCCCCACCCCCTCGCTGTCAGCAACTTACCTTTCCAGCAGGGGCGCCGCTGACACTCTATTGTTCCGCGCTGCTCTGGACCTGACGTCACACAGCGCGTCAGGTCACGGCGTGTGTACGTCAGGAGGTCAGTGCAGCGTGGGACCATGGACGTGCCGTGGAGTGTCTGGAGGCCCCCTGCTGGAAAGTTAAGTATCCGGTCCCTGGACTGTGTGCATCCGGCACCGCCTGGGCATGGTCACATGCTCCACGGCAGCCAACAGCTGGCTTGAGCGACGATGTGCTGCTTTTGGCCACGTCACCGCTGAAGCCAGTTATTGGCTGTAGCAGAGCATGTGACCATGCCCATGTAGCGCCATATGTAAACAGTCTGGGGACCAGAACATACTGTAAAAGTGCAGCAGAGAGCAGATAAGTATGAATCTTCTATTTACGAAGGTAGGCTGAGGGCATTAGATGAAAAGTCTTTGTTCCTGGAGAGGCCCTTTATACACTGCTCAAAAAAATAAAGGGAACACTTAAACAACACAATGTAACTCCAAGTCAATCACACTTCTGTGAAATCAATCTGTCCACTTAGGAAGCAACACTGAGTGACAATCAATTTCACATGCTGTTGTGCAAATGGGATAGACAGTAGGCAATTAGCAAGAAACCCCCAATAAAGGAGTGGTTCTGCAGGTGGTGACCTGGCCACTTCTCAGTTCCTATGCTTCCTGGCTGATGTTTTGGTCACTTTTGAATGCTGCCGGTGCTTTCACTCTAGTGGTAGCATGAGACGGAGTCTACAACCCACACAAGTGGCTCAGGTAGTGCAGCTTATCCAGGATGGCACATCAATGCGAGCTGTGGCAAGAAGGTTTGCTGTGTCTGTCAGCGTAGTGTCCAGAGCATGGAGGCGCTACCAGGAGACAGGCCAGTACATCAGGAGACGTGGAGGAGGCCGTAGGAGGGCAACAACCCAGCAGCAGGACCGCTACCTCTGCCTTTGTGCAAGGAGGAACAGGAGGAGCACTGCCAGAGCCCTGCAAAATGACCTCCAGCAGGCCACAAATGTGCATGTGTCTGCTCAAACGGTCAGAAACAGACTCCATGAGGGTGATATGAGGGCCCGACGTCCACAGGTGGGGATTGTGTTTACAGCCCAACACCGTGCAGGACGTTTGGCACTTGCCAGAAAACACCAAGATTGGCAAATTCGCCACTGGCGCCCTGTGCTCTTCACAGATGAAAGCAGGTTCACACTGAGCACATGTGACAGAGTCTGGAGACGCCGTGGAGAACGTTCTGCTGCCTGCAACATCCTCCAGCATTACCAGTTTGGCATTGGGTCAGTAATGGTGTGGGGTGGCATTTCTTTGGAGGGCCGCACAGCCCTCCATGTGCTCGCCAGAGGTAGCCTGACTGCCATTAGGTACCGAGATGAGATCCTCAGACCCCTTGTGAGACCATATGCTGGTGCGGTTGGCCCTGGGTTCCTCCTAATGCAAGACAATGCTAGACCTCATGTGGCTGGAGTGTGTCAGCAGTTCCTGCAAGATGAAGGCATTGATGCTATGGACTGGCCCGCCCGTTCCCCAGACCTGAATCCAATTGAGCACATCTGGGACATCACGTCTCGCTCTATCCACCAACGTCACGTTGCACCACAGACTGTCCAGGTGTGGGCAGATGCTTTAGTCCAGGTCTGGGAGGAGATCCCTCAGGAGACTGTCCGCCACCTCATCAGGAGCATGCACAGGCGTTGTAGGGAGGTCATACAGGCACGTGGAGGCCACACACACTACTGAGCCTCATTTTGACTTGTTTTAAGGACATTACATCAAAGTTGGATCAGCCTGTAGTGTGTTTTTCCACTTTAATTTTGAGGGTGACTCCAAATCCAGACCTCCATGGGTTAAAAAATTTGATTTCCATATTTTTTTTTTTTGTGATTTTGTTGTCAGCACATTCAACTATGTAAAGAACAAAGTATTTCAGAAGAATATTTAATTAATTAAGATCTA
Source organism: Bufo bufo (assembly GCF_905171765.1). NCBI lineage: Eukaryota > Metazoa > Chordata > Amphibia > Anura > Bufonidae > Bufo > Bufo bufo. The sequence goes on from NC_053393.1 coordinate 205,150,712, forward strand.
GGATGTGTTATTTTTGTGTTCCCTTTATTTTTTTGAGCAGTGTATATTAGGGACCTATCCTCAGAATAAGTCATTATATTATCGGTGGGTGTCCGACTCTCAGCATAACCGCCAATTAACTGTTGAAAGGGGTTGCGTTGCTCAGGTGAGCACTGCAGCCACTTCCTCAGTGTGTAACATCACATCTATCAGTCACATGCATGTGTGAATTTGAGTCCCATTCAAGGGAATGGTATTGAGCTGTAATACCAAATACATCCAATATACAGTACACATCGCTTGTCCAAGCATCGGGGCCTCATCAGTCTTTGGCCTACAAATTTCAGGGCAATGTAGAATACAGCTATGGGCTACTCTGATTTAAAAGCACCAGGCAGATTGCACGGTTTAAATAGGGGAAGCCACTCCCCCAAATGTATAATGCAAAAGAGAGTTGGACCAGCACCTCAATACTACGTATAAAAAGATTGCAGGTGCACACTACCATGGCTGCAATTCAAAGACCCACAAGGACATTTTCTTGATAAAAAATATGTGCAAAGAGTTTCTAATTTTCATATAGAAAGTATAGCAGTAATGCATCTGGAATCTCTTTATATATAGTTTGAAGGTGCTGGTTTATGTATTTTGCATTTTCTAAGGATAGGTCATCAATATGTAAGTCTCGGAAAACCCCTTTAATAATCTACAAACTTCTTGTTGGAATTTGCATGTAGCTCTGGATTATTCAGTTATTTAATTCATACACAGGTACCAAAAGCTTTTGCAGCTAGTCTCCTCGATTACATTGGATCCCAAGCACAGTACCTTCATACACTCATGGCCATGACCCAAACTGGAAAAGTGGAGTCCGAACAGCATGGAGAAAGATTACAGAAGGTTGAAATGGCCCTGGAAGCTTTGAGAAACGTAATAAAGCACAACCCTGGTAAAAGTTTCATTCTTTTTTTTTTATAGTAGGAATTAAGCAGTAGTACATCTTTCATTCATCACTTTTTCATGGGTGATGTAACTAGTGTATCTGCTTACATGTACACTGCTGAGCAGTAAGCCTTCCTGGCCCTGACAGTAGATGTCCATGGCAGTAAAGGTCCCCATACACCTTATTCTTTTGCCTTTTGTTGTTGGACCCAATAATGAGTCTAATGTGTATGGGGACTTTTCCCCTGACAGTTGATGTTAGATAAGTAAAGGATCAGCGTGTTGAATTTTCATGATGTTTCATTTTGTTCTTCCTGGAGAAAAGCTACAATCAAAGGTGTTAAAAACACATATACAGTGGCGATAATTTATGAACACTTAATTTTTTTCAGAAATAATGTAATCTACATTGATCATCATTTGAAGTTTTTTTTGGAAGGGGTACACCATGCCATTAGAACAGTGTTTTCCAAAATAACCAAAGTACATCAACATAAAACCTTTATTTTTCAAAAAACTTGATAATCATAATTAGAAAACAGCAATGACTTTAGCACAGAGAGAGATTCTAACTACATTTTCTGAAGGTTATAAGTCACCAATCAGTAGGAAGTGTACAGGCCCTTGCTTTGGATGACTTCAGCACATCTGCGGCCACAGGACATCACTAGTCTCTCACACTGCTCTGGTGTGATTTTGGTCCACTCTTCTTCCAGTCTTTTCAACAGTTCTGTGACTGTTGTGGGTTTCTTGACCATAACTTTATCACCAAGAATTTTCCAGAGGTTTTCTATTGGGTTTAGATCAGGACTCTGGGCTGGCCATTTTATTGTTTTCAGTTTCAAGAAACTGCTTTACCTGTTTTGCTGTGTGACAGGGGTCATTGTCCTGCATGAAAATTGCTGGCTGATTGAGTGATGAATGCAAGGAAGGAACTATGTGTTGTTGAAGAAGGTTCTGAATACACACTTGCATTCACTCTGCCATGTAGCTGTATGAGAGGTCCAACTCCTGCTGCAGAAAACATTCCCCAAACCACGACACTTCCTCCTCTACCTTTCACTGACTTCTTTACACACTTTGGGTTCAGTCTTTCCCCAGTTTGTCAACAAACATTATTCCCATCAGACCCAAATAAATTAAACTTGCTTTAATCACTAACAAGAACTCTGGACCACTTCTCCTCTGTCCACACAACATGCTCCTCAGCAAAGGTGAGTCTAGCCTTTTGATTCTTTCTGCTAATGAGAGGTTTGTTCACTGCAGAATGGGCTTTCAGTCCAAATGCTCTTAAACGTCAAGACACTGTATGACGAGACAAATCCTTACCCTGTTCAGTGCGGAACTGGCGAGCAATTCCAGCTGCAGTGTTGAAACGATTACCCATGGAGATTCTCCGCATTATCCTGTCCTCTCTTGCATTTGTCTTTCGAGGGCGACCAGCCTTCTTGGGGGGCTTAAATGAGTTTGTGACGTTGTAAAGATGCAATATTCTAGAAATCAGGCTTGGAACGACCAACTTCTCTTGCTATGGCTGATAGGGTCACCCCTTTGGCCTTCATCTGGACAACCTGCTGCCGGAGGGTTTCAGTCACTTTGGCACACCATTTTGGCAAAGTCAGTGAAAACTGGAAAGTTAGGCTGCCAGTTAAATAGGGTTTGTCAGATCATTAAAGGGGTTGGCCACCATAAGTATAAAAAACAATAAAGTGACCCAGACAATAACTAATGCCAAGAGGTATTTGTATCATGACAGATATACGGTGTATATATAATTTTTCTACTGCATTCAGCATAGCACGCTCACGTTGATGAGAGGCTGTGTGGGCGGAGCAGCTGCAAAGTGAAAGTAAAAATCCTAGCATGGACTTCCGGTTCCGGCGCGCGCATGGGAGGCTGAGGGAGATCAGAGCTCCTGCACCTGAAGCCCGCAAACCGAGCCATTCACCCCTCGGATGGTGATTTTTTCCATATTGATCCCCGCACAGAGTTTAGAAGGAGTGGATGGAGAAATTCCTGAGGAAGGAAGGCATAGCGAGCACGCCAGCGCGACTATCGCAAGGCGACGACAAACACCCGCGAAACAAGATGGCAGCCGCAGAGAAGACCCAGCGACTTACCCGGTCAGCGGCGCAGCCACTAGCCAAACACTCAGACGGGGACTGAGGATGCGGAGGTCAGTTTAACCCCCGATCAGGACATTACCATCTCCTGCCATAATATGGCGATAGAATTGGCGAAATTACTCGCGCCAAATATTAAGTCCACGCTGGAAGCCACAGTCTCTGCAGCGCTCCTTCAGATCCAAACGGAGGTCTCCCAGCACTCCTCCCAGATAGCAGAGCTGGAACAGAGAGTAGCTATAATGGAGGAGGAACTGGAGAAAACGCAGATGCGGGTACGTGAAGTGTTATCTAACAATCAGACACTTAAAGACAAGATGGAGGACCTGGAGAACCGATCGAGAAGAAGTAATCTCTGAGTGGTGGGGTTACCGGAAGATATCCCTCCATCGCAACTGCCGCAGATTTTTGCGACGGAACTCCCCCAAGCTCTTGGACTACAAGGCAAATATATTGTCGAGAGGGCCCATAAAGCGGAATGGGGACGTTCTAGGCCGAGGCCGGCCATAGCGAAATATTTAAATTATGCCGCCAAAGAGGCGATCCTGAAGAAATACAAGGGAGCCCAACACCCGCTCATGTTGAGGGGTGCAAAAGTGTTCCTCTTCAGCGATTATTCCGTGGAAGTTACAAAACGACGGAGAGCTTTTTCGCAAATCTGCTCCACCTTAGTCAAGAGGAAAATAAAATTTGCACTGTTGTTCCCTGCCACGCTGAGGGTATTCCACCAAAATGGCTGCATTGATACATACCTTATGCCCAAGGAAGCGTGGGAAGCGATGGACATTGACATGGATGGGGAACAGAGTCAAGTGAGAGGCTGGAAGCCGTCGGGGGCCGTACACAACCGCAGATGGGAGAAAGTATCGGACTCGCCATACCGTCAGGGTTCGCCGAAGATCGGGGAGGTTACGGAGGATTCCCAAGACTGAGAAGAAAGAGGCTTGGAAGACGTGATTTTGCTAAGACTGCTGAGAAGGCGGCCAATAGATGAATCAGTTTATTTTTTCTGAAATGGAGGGTAACAGTGTTGGGATTCATCTGATTAGTGTAAAGGGGGTGGGGGGAGAAGAAAATGATTACATACATGGGGGAATTATAGCTTAAAGGAGGGGGAAAAAAATTATAATCATAGAATTATCAAATATGATGTTAACTCGGAGGAGAGGGGAAGTATTGGGTTCACAAAAGTGAGCCTATCCTAAAGAGTTGCTTAGGGCTTTGGGTGAGGGAGGTTCTGATAGAGTTTATCTGTTTATTGGTTACTTGATTGAGAGGAACGGAGTAACGACAGCTCCGGTGGTGGCGCGAAAAAAGAGAAGTCAATGCTATTGATTTGATGTCGTTGTTGAACGTAATTTATGTTCATTGTTGGGAAGGGGAAGGGGGGGAGTTCTAAATGGGGAACTGTCGCTTTTATTGCAGCTCATCCCTGTTTTGTACTTTCTCATTGGTCATGGATGGACGGTCTTTTCCTCCTCTGGATGCGTCTCCGATGATAGCTCTAATTCAAATACCTATATGAGAATCCTCACGTGGAATGTCAAAGGTCTGTTAAAGCAGCCCTAAATTAGGGCATTTTAGATACACTGATGTTCCAGATCAATGTACCCCCCCAGGGGGTTAATATCCACGCATGGCTGAGAGACTGAACACTGACACAGAAGTTGGTCAAAGCAATCTCTAACTTTTATTACATGGGGTATGGCGTATATACATCTTCAGAAGAGGGCAGTCCTCTCTGAGGCTAAAACATTGTTTCATTGTTCAAAAAGGAAGAAGAGATAAGAGAAACAGAGATAACACTTCAACATCTGCGCAGTGAATACCACTTTGGAATGTGAACTAATGTAAACATCTAAGTGTTCGCCATTTTGTAATGGCGGACAATCTAACAATAATACTGCATACGTCATATGTGACACTTCAAAGAGGTGCTTCTCTATAGGCAGTGAATAATATATATCATCAAGCCATATGATTGGCTTACGCATCTCTACCACACTCTATGGGACACCTGTAGAAAGATGTGAAATCAGACACTTCTCACAGCACAGCACTTTGCCCCCCTCTCTCTCCTCTCCAGCCTTGAAACAAAGAGAGGGGTGGGGGGGAGGCACTTGGAAAAGAAAAAGTTAACTCATTACAGTCCTAGATATACAAAATATAGAATAAAATTCACACATCTTTAACACTATTACACAAAAACTTACAGTACACCTTGAACAAATGTGAAACAGATGGGGAGGGTAGAGTGATGAGAGTGGAATTAGGTCTGATGGGAGGCCAACTGCTCCTGTATAATATATATGCCCCAAACACGGCACAATCAAGTTTTTACCAGGCACTGGAGATCTCAATCCTGCAAAATAAGGGCCCCCAAATGATAGTGAGAGGTGATTTTAACAGAGTACGTAATAGTTTAGAGGACAGAAAGCAGGAGAGACATAGTCAGTCAGTTCTTGCAAAATCCAGAAGGATCCCATACATTGACCCCGTTGCTGGAGGCGACCGGCCTAGTTGATATCTGGAGACATTACCACCCAATGGATAGGGAGTATTCTCACTACTCTAACTCACTCCCAGCGGTCTTGGTCTAGAATAGACTACTTATTAGTGTCTCCGGATGTGATTCCGAGGACTCATAAAACTGAAATAGCTGATCTGCTGATATTGGATCATGCTCCGCTGTGGGTTGAGGTTACCGAGTCTCTTCCTAGGGGCTCGGATCATGTCTGGAGGATGCCTAGTCACCTGCTCTCTGATGAGGATTTTATTGACGGATTAAAGGGGTGGTGGTGGGAGTACTCCCAGGATAACGAATCCCACAGGCAAAACCCAGAGCTTTTTTGGGAAAATGCCAAAGCAGTGCTAAGAGGGCGCATAATGTCGTATACAATAGGACAGAAGAGGGATATTCAGAAAAAATGAGCAGGCGATTCAGCTTGTCCGACTAGCATATACAAAATATCTGGATGAACCGTCAGATATCAATAGAACACAGTGGGTCACAGCGAAACACAACTATGATTATTTACAGGAATGCAAAGTCAAGTGGTTTGCAGATTGTAAACAAGCCACCTTATTTAGGCATGGTCACAAGGCAGGTAAATTATTGGCAAATCTTGCGCGCCCATATACTAGACGTGTACAAATATATCCCCTTAGAGATGAAAAGGAAATTTTGCACTCCCACCCTGGAAAGATGGTAGAAATTATGAAAAATTATTTCACAGCTATGTATTCTCAAGATTGTTATGACAAGAGGGTGGCTCGGGAGCTTCTAGAGAAGGTACGACTCCCCACATTGACAGATGAGGCATTAGCTAGTCTTAATGCGGAAATAACGGAGGCCGAGATAACACAGACAATTAAATCCCTACAGAATGGAAAGTCACCAGGCCCTGACGGGTTTCCAGCAGAATTTTACAAAGCTCTGGGACCAGAAATTGTATCAGTGCTAGCTGCACTGTTTAATGGGGTGATTCAGGGGGGAAGAATACCGCCATCCGGTAACACTGCGTACATTAAACGTATTCCTAAAGAAGGAAAAGATTTAACAAATCCGGAATCATTCAGACCCATATCCTTGATCAATCAAGATCTAAAGCTGGTTTCTAAAATCTTGGTCAACAGGCTGGCGTTAATTATGCCGGATATAATCGGGGACCATCAGGTGGGTTTCATTAAAGGCCGCTCGGCAGTAACAAATATTAGGAAGGTACTGGCAGTACAAGATAGTTTAAAGGGGAGAACGTTAAATATCTCACATGCCCTTCTGGCAGTTGATGCCACTAAGGCATTTGATAATGTCAGCTGGCAATGGATGGATGATGTTCTTGACACAATGGCTCTGAAGGGTAACTTTCGGAACTATATCACAGCTCTATATGCAGCCCCGCAAGCGAGGGTACACGTCCCGGGTTTTTTGTCAGAGGTGATAAAGCTTAATAAAGGAACAAGACAGGGATGCCCATTATCGCCCTTATTGTTCGACCTAGCTCTGGAGCCGTTGGCATTATACCTAATACGATCTAATATATATGAGGGGATTAAAGTGGGGAAAGAAATGCTGAAACTCACGTGCTTTGCTGATGACCTATTAATCTACATGAGATCGCCGGATCTACATTTGCAGACAATACTTGAGACATTCCAATTGTATAGTGGTGTAACTGGGTACAAAATAAATGTGTCCAAGAGTCAACTTTTACTTTTGGGAGACCAAAACCGATCAAATATGTCCCAATTTGGAGTAGACGTAAGGAAGGATTACCTCACGTACCTAGGGATCAAAATAGGTAGAACCGCATCCTCAATCTATACGTTAAATTACCCACCGGTAATTAACAAGATTATCAAGGAGCTTGATAGATGGAAAGATTTACCATCGTCCCTAATAAAAATGATCAGTTTCCCCAACATGTTATGCCCGCTACAGACAATCCCAATGTTACTGAAACATGTAGATCTAAGAAAACTACAATCAGCTTTCGTGACCTTCCTCTGGGGAAAAAAAAAGGCCCTGCATAGCATAAAAAAAATTATGTTTATTGAAGTGGGAGGGGGGTTTGAAAATGCCAGATATTAGATTATATAATCTGGCAGCTCTGTTTCGACATGTGAGAGATTGGGTGTGGAATACTGACTACTTTTCTGCAGGAAAGATAGAAAGAGAGTTGGCGCAACCGTGGGACTTAGTGGCCCTGATGCATACCAGGCTTAAGGATCTCCCAACAAATATTAAGCATTCCATACTACTCAGAGACACCATTATAACATGGAAAGCAATTAGGAAAATGTATAAGTTACCACAGGGTAGGGACAATAAGATGTTTAAAAGTTGGAGGGAGAAAGGCATCCGAACTCTGAGTGATATAGTGGGGAGGTCAGATCAAATGTTGATGACTTGGGAACAATTGGTAGGCAAATACCAACTAAGTGCATCGCACTCATTGCCATATCTTCAGCTGTCAACTTATTGTAAAGCCCAGTCAAAGTCATTGGGAGAATCCGACAGATTGACCTGGTTCGCAGCCCTCCTGGGGGGAAAAGATGGTTCTACCTCACTCTCCGATTTGTACAGATGTATTCATAGTAAGAGTTATGTGGGCCTAGTGAAGAATGTATTTGCACATTGGGAAAGAGACATAAAAGTCACAGACCTCTCCCTTAAAATGAGAGAGGGTTTGGAGTACATCAGAAGGGCAGTCCAGAGTGAATAATGGCGAGAGTCGCAACTGAGGATCCTACATAAAGCCACATATGCCTTCAATCTCTCATACGCTAACGCTCCAGCACATTACCTGAGAGAATGTCCGAAATGCTCGCAACCAAAAACAGATCTCTTACATGGGTTGTGGGATTGTAGGCATATTAAGCCACTGTGGGATGAGATAATTTTCTTAATCAAAGAAGTGTGGGACATTGAGGTGAAAGCAGAGCCCCAGCAGTGTATATTCCAATACATCCCAGTGGAACAGGATGAATCCCAAGGGAAAGGTATAGCAGAATTGGCAGTACATATAGTACTTATGGCGGTCAAAAAATGCCTGCTACGTCATTGGCTGTTAAATACATTCCCTACTAAGGATGAGGTTAAGGGATTGGTGAAAAAATTACTATATATGGAAAGGTTGGAAGCTGGTAAATGTAGAGAGAAGGGGGTGGCAAAGTTCATTAAGAAATGGAGGAGATTAGTTGAGCATGTATTAACAGGGGATGAAATAGAGGAACTGATGTCTCCCTTTGTGCAAACCAAATGGTACCTAGAGGCGAAGGTTAAGGGCACGTTGGGAAAACTTGAGATATAAATGAGACGGTACACAGTGAATGGGTTGTAGAGCTGAAATGTTTATTATTTATACTTTCATTATTATGCCAGGAGCGACAGGTGTTGGGGGGTGAAGTTTGGGGGGGGGGGTTACTAGGATTATCATCTGTTATTTAAATAATGAAAATAATAATAACAATAATAATTGACTATATATGTAAATGTACTACATGTAACTATGAACGTTGTTATTTAAATGGCTGTTCATGACGTGATATATATATATATATATATATATATATATGGCATGCTGGCCATCAATGTTTATTACCTGTGATATGCATCCGAATAAAGAAAGTTATAAAAAAAAAAAAAAAAAATCCTAGCATGCATCTTCAGAGGAGCAGTCACATGACATCTCTGCCTACTTGTGATAACAGCACCTCCAGGTGTCATCTCATCAGTCCTTCAGTCAAATAACTACATAGAGAAATCAACATAGGTGTACAGTGTGTGTGTGTATATATATATATATATATATATATATATATATATAATGTGTGTGAAGATGTAGAGATATCTATCTATCATTTACTGTATCTATTTACATCTATCTCTATATCTATCTATACAGTCGTGGCCAAAAGTTTTGAGAATTACATAAATATTGGAAAAGTTGCTGCTTAAGTTTTTATAATAGCAATTTGCATATACTCCAGAATGTTATGAAGAGTTATCAGATGAATTGCATAGTCCTTCTTTGCCATGAAAATTAACTTAATCCCAAAAAAAACTTTCCACTGCATTTCATTGCTGTCATTAAAGGACCTGCTGAGATCATTTCAGTAATCGTCTTGTTAACTCAGGTGAGAATGTTGACGAGCACAAGGCTGGAGATCATTATGTCAGGCTGATTGGGTTAAAATGGCAGACTTGACATGTTAAAAGGAGGGTGATGCTTGAAATCATTGTTCTTCCATTGTTAACCATGGTGACCTTCAAAGAAACGCATGCAGCCATCATTGCGTTGCATAAAAATGGCTTCACAGACAAGGAAATTGTGGCTACTAAGATTGCACCTCAATCAACAATTTATAGGATCATCAAGAACTTCAAGGAAAGAGGTTCAATTCTTGTTAAGGCTTCAGGGCGTCCAAGAAAGTCCAGTAAGCGCCAGGATCGTCTCCTAAAGAGGATTCAGCTGCGGGATCGGAGTGCCACCAGTGCAGAGCTTGCTCGGGAATGGCAGCAGGCAGGTGTGAGCGCATCTGTACGCACAGTGAGGCGAAGACTTTTGGAAGATGGCCTTGTGTCAAGAAGGCCAGCAAAGAAGCCACTTCTCTCCAAAAAAAACATCAGGGACAGATTGATCTTCTGCAGAAAGTATGGTGAATGGACTGCTGAGGACTGGGGCAAAGTCATATTCTCCGATGAAGCCTCTTTCCGATTGTTTAGGGCATCTGGAAAAAGGCTTGTCCGGAGAAGAAAAGATGAGCGCTACCATCAGTCCTGTGTCATGCCAACAGTAAAGCATCCTGAGACCATTCATGTGTGGGGTTGCTTCTCATCCAAGGGAGTGGGCTCACTCACAATTTTGCCCAAAAACACAGCCATGAATAAAGAATGGTACCAAAACACCCTCCAACAGCAACTTCTTCCAACAATCCAACAACAGTTTGGTGAAGAACAATGCATTTTCCAGCACGATGGAGCACCGTGCCATAAGGCAAAAATGATAACTAAGTGGTTCGCTGACCGAAACGTTGACATTTTGGGTCCATGGCCTGGAAACTCCCCAGATCTTAATCCCATTGAGAACTTGTGGTCAATCCTCAAGAGGCGGGTGGACAAACAAAAACCCACTAATTCTGACAAACTCCAAGAAGTGATTATGAAAGAATGGGTTGCTATCAGTCAGGAATTAGCCCAGAAGTTGATTGAGAGCATGCCCAGTCGAATTGCAGAGGTCCTAAAAAAGAAGGGCCAACACTGCAAATACTGACTCTTTGCATAAATGTCATGTAAGTGTTGATAAAAGCCTTTGAAACGTATGAAGTGCGTGTAATTATATTTCACTACCTCACAGAAACAAAGATCTAAAAGCAGTTTAGCAGCAAACTTTGTGAAAACTAATATTTGTGTCATTCTCAAAACTTTTGGCCACGACTGTACTGTGTACCTTAGTACTGTGTAATGTGTACCTCAACTGGGTAAGATAACTGAAATCCAGAAAGCTGCAGTGGTTTCAACAAAGTGTAGTTTGCTGAGACAGGTTTAGATTCTGTTCTGGGTTTCTGCTGTTTTAAAGAGACCCAAGGCTAATGTCTGTGATTGACCATAATGCCGATCGCAGACAGATGCCATGGTCTTTTGTAACCATAGCATCTGAGGTGGCTTTCCCCAAGAGTGCTGCACCACATAATAGTGGTCTGCAATGCACAGGTACCAGCTGAGTGCAGGCAGTTTGCAGATGTGGACCAATTCACTTCAATGGGTCTGCGATCCGCAAGATACGTTCCGCACCACAAAAAGATAGAACACATTCTATTTTTTTGCGGTGCAGAAGCACAGAGAGAAATCCTTTTGAAAGCACTTTGTAGTGCTTCCGTTGGCTTTTAATCCGTGCTTCCGCTCCATACCACTCTGTATTTTGCAGAGTGCAGACCCATTCAAGTCAAGGGGATGTTTGCTGACCTCAATACAGGAACAGCAGGAACAGGGTACACACACTTGTGTGCATGAGCCCTTAGACTGCAAATGCTAATTAACAGCAGTCTATAGGAGAAGCAATCTAAAGATTGCATGTTTAGATCCTCTAGGAGGGCTTTTAAATAAGGAGGGTTTTTTAAAATATTAAAATTAATATCATCCCTCTTTCTCCAAAATAAAGATAAAAATAAATATAAAGTAAAAATATAAATTATCTTTGGCACCGCCACTTTCAAAAAAAGCTATCACTATTAAAATATGTATTCCATATGGTGGACGGTATAACTGGAAAAAAAAAAAAAAATGGCCAATTTGACTTTTTTTCATTGCTTCATAAAAAATAAAAAAAGAATAAAAAGTGATCAAAAACCCACTCACCCACACACTCCAAAGTGGTATAAATAATAAAACTACAGATCATAATGTAAAAAATGAACCCTCAGTCATCAACGTAGACATAATTCTAAAACAGAAATGGGGATCAGAATATTGAGATGCAAAGAAAAGAATATATTTTTTTGAAATTATCTTTTTCAGTATTCAAAAAATAATAATTGCAAATGTGGTATCACTGTAATTACACTGTGGCAGACCTAGGCTACTTTCACACTGCCGTTTTAGTTTCCGTTTGTGAGATCCGTTTCAGGGCTCTCACAAGCGGTCCAAACACAATGTAAGTCAATGGGGACGGATCCGTTTTCACTGACACAATAGAAAACATATCCGTCCCCCATTGACTTTCAATGGTGTTCAAGATGGATACGTCGTGGCTATGTTGAAGATAATACAAACGGATCCGTTCTGCATGTGAAAGTAGCCTTATTTATTACACTACACCCCATCTGGATTTTACAGCTTTATACCACATCAAATTCAAAAATACATGGTGCCAATAGAAAATACTATTTGTCCCGCAAAAAAAAAACAAGCCCTCATACAGCTATTTGAATGGAGAATTATAAAACTTATGGCTCTGGGAAGGCCAAAAGTAAAAATTGGAACATGGCCTGGTCCTGAAGGGGTTAAAAGGGTTGTCCTTCCATATATATATATTCATGACCTATCAAGATAGGTCATCAATATCTGATCAGCAATATCTTTATTGATTTGCACTATGTAACACATTATGTAAACCACTATCGATATGTGATTCACGCTATGGAGATATTGTTTTTATTTTTATACTGGCTTTTATGTTTATATGTTTCGTTGACTGAATGATTATCACGTGATTTGTTGCTATGTATTCTGGGTATATATAGCCGTGTATGACACCATGTTTTATGCTTGATAAAGACCGCATTGAGCGGTTGAAACGTTGCAGAGGGGAATAAACAGATCCACAATTTTTTTTCACTTTACGATTGGAGTGCTGCCTCATCCTTTTGAATCTATATCTACAGTTAGCCGTTGGAGCCTGCGGCTGTGAGGATTTTTGCACCCGTACCTTTAGTCTTGTGCTGCTGTGTATTTTTTGTTTGATATATATATATATGTGTGTGTGTGTTAAATCTAGGCTCCGCCCACTTTTCGTTAGTCGACAGCGACCCGAAAAAATCTATCAAATGCCTACTATATGCAGGGGCTCAGGAGGGTTTTATGGCAGGGAACTAAAGGGAAGTGCTTGTCCTCCGTCACTAGCTGCTGATCTCTTATAGACTCCGAAGTCATCACTGACAGGAGCAGACTGCATGCTCTGCTCTTACAGGTGAGGGAGAAGAGCGCAGGCACAGATAGACTGCACAGATAATCTGGCATGGACGAGCTTGTTGTGAAGCTCCTCCATGTCGCGTGCAGCCATGGACGGATTCGGCTGCAGGGCAGAGCGGGCTCAGGGGCTGTGGCTTCAGATAATAGAAAAAAAACTGGCAGATCTGCTTAAAGGGAACCTGTCACCAGGATTTTGTGCATAGAGCTGGGGACATGGGCTGCTAGATGGCCGCTAGCACATCCACAATACCCAGTCCCCACAGCTCTCTGCTTTTATTGTGTTAAAAAACCATTTTGATCCATATGCAAATGAACCTGATATGAGTCCTGTGTCCGGAGATGAGTCCAATTTTCTGAGCGCAGCACCTCCCCGCGTCCTCCGAATCTCCTCCTTGCTGGCTGACGTCACAGAGCTGGAGCGCCAAAATCTCGCGATACGCGAGCTAGCGCATGCGTAGTTCGTTCCCTGTGCTGATGCCAGCACAGGGAATGAGCATGATGCCGACACTGCGCATGCGCTAGCTCGCGCATCGCGAGATTTTGGCGCTCCAGCTCTGTGACGTCAGCCAGCAAGGAGGAGATTCGGAGGACGCGGTGCGTTGCTGCGCTCAGAAAATTGGACTCCTCTCCGGACACAGGACTCAAATCAGGTTCATTTGCATATGGATCAAAACGGTTTTTTAACACAATAAAAGCACACAGAGCTATGGGGACTGGGTATTGCAGATGTGCTAGCAGCCATCTAGCAGCCCATGTCCCCAGCTCTATGCACAATATCCTGGTGACAGGTTCCCTTTAATGACATATAATAGGACATTCACTTTTTCCCTGCCTCCCACACAGTAGTAGCAAATACATGGAGAGTGGCCAACCCCTTTAAGGAAATTAGCACCAGTTGCCAAATTAACACCAATAACTTGCATGTATCTGAAAGTGTTTTGATCAGTGTTCTTTTTCAATTATCTCATTTACATTTTTATTCTGTGCTTTAGAATAAATACAATTTATGAAATAATCTTAAAATACTGCTATTTTACTCATGTTAGGATATATTCACATAGGAGTACACTATGTCCTTGACACTTCAGAAATTGTCTGTTCTCTAATTTTGATCGCCACTGTATGCTTGGCTGAGCCTGTATCGGGAGTCAGGGTAGATAGCTTTCAGCAACAGCTATTGGAGTTGAATGAGCTCCTTAAGGGTGATTCAAGTGAATCAGTAACATCCTCAGGCAAGTTCTCTGTAGGACATCCTGGAAACATACCCTGTTGGGGTTCAATGATGACAGGCAGGGCCTTGGCTGATAGGGTTAAAATGCAAAACACCCTTTAATTTTCCATGTTGTTAAATGTAATGTGAAAAGTTCATACGATTTTTTTCACTGGCAGCAGGTAAAGTGTATATGCGTCATGTGTATAGTGAATAATATAGTCTTTTATTTTCTATCCATGTCAGGGTCAGAGACAGAATGTATTGGACATTTCAAGTTGATCTTCTCATTGCTGCGAGTCCATGGAGCTGGAAGAGTTCAACAGCTTGCTTTGGAGGTAAATAGTCACAATTTAACAATTGTGCCCCACCCCTGGCAGCTCTCCCCACGTCAAACACGTTGTCATGTGAAACAATAACATGATGCATCGGGCACACGTCATCACTATGGGCATTCCTTGGCTGTAGCATCAGAGGCTCCTGAGGGTGAACAACCTCTTTAAAGGGAACCTGTCACCGGGATTTTGGGTATAGAGCTGAGGCCATGGGTTGCTAGATGGCCGCTTGCACATCCACAATACCCAGTCCCCATAGCTGTGTGTGCTTTTATTTTGTAAAAAAAACAATTTCATACATATGCAAAGTAACATAAGAGTCATATCTTATTTGTTTGACCAGAGAAGAGTCATATTTTCAAGCTTTGACTCCTCTCAGGTTAATTTGCATATGTATCAAATCGTTTTTTTTTCCACAATAAAAGCACACAGAGCTATAGGGACTGGGTATTGCGGATGTGCTAGTGGCCGTCTAGCAACCCATGTCCTCAGCTCTATACACAAAATCCCGGTGACAGGTTCCCTTTAAGGCCTCTTTCAGACGGGCGTTGCTGGAAAAGGTGCGGGTGCGTTGCGGGAACATGCGCAATTTTTCCGCGCGAGTGCAAAACATTGTAATGCGTTTTGCACTCGTGTGAGAAAAATCGCGCATGTTTGGTACCCAAACCCGAACTTCTTCACAGAAGTTCGGGCTTGGGATCGGTGTTCTGTAGATTGTATTATTTTCCCTTATAACATGGTTCTAAGGGAAAATAGTAGCATTCTGAATACAGAATGCATAGTACAATAGCGCTGGAGGGGTTAAAATAAATAAATAAATAAATAATTTAACTCGCCTTAATCCACTTGATCGCGCAGCCCGGCATCTCTTCTGTCTTCATCTTAGCTGTGTGCAGCAACAGGACCTGTGGTGACGTCACTCCGGTCATCATATGATCCATCACCATGGTAAAAGATCATGTGATGGATCATGTAATGACCGGAGTGACGTCACCACAGGTCCTGTTGCTGCACACAGCTAAGATGAACACAGAAGAGATGCCGGGCTTCGCGATCAAGTGGATTAAGGTAAGTAAATATATATATATATATATATATTTATTTATTTATTTATTTTAACCCCTCCAGCGCTATTTTACTATGCATTCTGTATTCAGAATGCTATTATTTTCCCTTATAACCATGTTATAAGGGAAAATAATAATGATCGGGTCTCCATCCCGATCGTCTCCTAGTAACCGTGCGTGAAAATCGCACCGCATCCGCACTTGCTTGCGGGTGCTTGCGATTTTCACGCAACCCCATTCACTTCTATGGGGCCTGCGTTGCATGAAAAACGCAGAATATAGAGCATGCTGCGATTTTCACGCAACGCACAAGTGATGCGTGAAAATCACCGCTCATGTGAACAGCCCCATAGAAATGAATGGGTCTGGATTCAGTGCGGGTGCAATGCGTTCAACTCGCGCATCGCATCCTCGCGGAATACTCGCCCGTGTGAAAGGGGCCTAAGGGCCAATAAATAAACAAATTTTATTTGAATTTAACTACAAATGTCTATGCGTTCCAGACTTCAGGCTGTAATTGACTGCAAAGGATTTGCAACCAAGTATTAAAAAGTGAAAGTTTAATTTATGATTATTATTATGCCCCATTACTTTTGGTCCCTTAACAAGTGGGAGGTACATATGCAAACTATTGTAATTCCTACACCGTTCACCTGATTTGGATGTAAATACCCTCAAACTAAAGCTGACAGTCTGCAGTTAAAGCACATCTTGTTCGTTTCATTTTAAATCCATTGTGGTGGTGTATAGAGCCAAAAATGTTAGAATTGTGTCGATGTCCCAATATTTATGGACCTGACTGTATACCCTTCCTACAGGGACTAAGCTAAATCAGTTAGTGCAAAAGTAGTAGGAGAAGCAACACAAAAAATCACACTATGTACAAACCCAGAACCACACAGACCCGAAGAGGCCCCTAAACAAAAAAATGGGAAGAGAAACAGATTTTACAGTACAAAAAGTGCAAGTACAAAAATCTAGTTTTCTCATCCGTATCATTGGGGGACACAGGCTTGACCATGGGATGTTACAGAGCAGTCCCCAAGGGCAAGCATAACCAGCAACCCTCCCGTCAATTAGAGAACCGCCATCTGCAAAACTCTACGCCCCAGAGAAGCGTCAGCAGACGCAACGGTGTGCACCCTATAAAACTTGGAAAAAGTATGCAAAGACGACCAGGTAGCCGCCATGCACACCTGTAGGGCCGAAGCCCTGTGATGCATCGTCCAAGAGGCCCCCACTGCCCGAGCCGAATGAGCAGTCACCTGGAATGGTGTGGCACGGCCATTAACGCATTACGCTTCCACAAACTATTGGGAAATGGAAGTCTTCAACGCTGCCAGCCCTCGTCTAGGCCCCGCTGGAATCACGAACAGGGAATCTGTCCGCCGGAAAGATGATGTCTGGGACAGATGGATGCGAACGGCTCGTACCAAATCCAGGGTATGGAGCGACTGCTCCTGAGGATGAGACGGGCCTGCACAAAATTAAGGGAGAATAATCTCATTCAGATGGAATGCCGACACCACCTTCAGCAGGAAGGACTGCACAAGGCGAAGGACCACCTTATCCTAATGGAGGATCAGGAAAGGCGACCTACATGAAAGAGCCGCAAGTTCCGACACCCTACAGATGGACGTGATTGCCACCAAAAACGCCACCGTGTGAAGGAGTTTTGTGCAAAATGTTGGGTCGCAGCTATGGGTGTGGTGTGGGATACTTGCAAAGCGTACGCTAGAGGCCTTTACATTCAAAAGATTAGTCGACATAAAACTAAATCTCGGGAAGCCCAGAAAAAGCTGCAAGCTTTAGTAGTGGAGGCGGAGGAAAGGTTTGCAAATTCACCTGACAGGGCAAGTGAGGACTCCCTTATAGCAGCTCAGGCGGGGTTGAAGCAGCATATCTTGCATATGGCGGATAATCGCTGTTTTAAAAAAAAAAAAAAAGTACTTTGAGGCAGGGGAAAGTTACGGTAAGCTACTAGCAAGGGTTATTAGAGCCCAGGAGGGACCGTCCAAAATCTTGTCTATTCAGAGGACAGATGGTTCTCTTGCCACGACAGATGAGGAGATTCTGTCAGTATTCCACACCTATTATGAATCCCTGTATAGGACTAAATTAGAGGTGGATTCTACCAATATAGCTAATTATCTTGCAGAGATTGAGATTCCGCGACTGTCAGCGGAAAGTGTGGCATGTCTAGATGGCCCTTTAACACTCACTGAGTTGGAATTGGCGCTACAAGCATTTCCCAATGAGAAAGCCCCGGGGATAGATGGACGACAGATATATATATTTTTTAAATATAGTAGTGTCCTATTGCCCCATCTAATGTCGGTTTTTAATGATTCCCTTCAATCAGGAAACCTTCCTGCTTCTATGAAAGAGGCTATCGTAGTGGTCCTGCCCAAACCTGGTAAGGATCCCAGATCCCCTGACTCGTACAGACCAATTTCACTGTTGACCTCTGATATTAAGATCTTGGCGAAAGTTTTAGCGAATCGTCTACAGTCCGTCATCTCCACTATTATTCATAGTGATCAGGCGGGTTTCATGCCTGACAAATCTACTTCGGTAAATCTTAGATTACTTTTTCTTAATATCCAGAGAAGAGTTGAGTCTGTCGGAGGTCGAGCCATCCTTTCATTGGACGCGGCTAAGGCCTTTGATAGCGTTGAATGGAGTTATCTTTGGGAGGTGTTGCGAGTCATGGGGTTTGGGAAGACCTTTATCTCCTGGGTTCAGTTGTTATACAACGGCCCCACGGCTAGGATACGGGCTAATGGGGGAGCTTCAGAGTCGTTTAGATTAGGAAGAGGAACCTGTCAGGGATGCCCATTATCCCACCTTTTGTTTGCTATCGCAATTGAGCCGCTTGCCTGCTTGTTGCGCTCATCTGATAGGATCATAGGATTTCCCTGTGGGACCTGGGAGGAGAGGGTGTCCCTATACGCTGATGACATGTTAATATATGTAGGTAATATGGAACAGTCCTTAGGTCCTGTCATGGCACTTGTACGGGAGTTTGGAGATAGGTCTGGTCTCCGTATTAACTGGGATAAGTCCACTCTCCTATCGTTAGATGAATCTGCTATGACTCTCCTCCCACAGTCTAGTCCGATGCAGATTGCGCATCAGGTCAAGTATTTGGGGATAGTAGATACCGCAAACCCTAACAGTTATATTAAACTTAATATAGAGCCGCTTTTGATCACAATGTTGGTTAAGATTAAGGCTTGGTGCAAATTGCCGTTGTCTGAAATCGGGAGGAGTAACCTTCTTAAAATGATTCTCATGCCCAAACTCATGTATGTCTTGCATAATTCCCCGGTATGGATTCCTCGCAGGATATTTATAAAAATGTATAGGTTATTTAGGGATCTGATTTGGCGCCATATAAAAGCCCGATTAGACTAGACACTCTTCAGAGAGGGAAAGAGGAGGGTGGGCTTTCAGTCCCGAATGCATGGCTCTACTACATTTCGGCTCAATTACAACAGTTGAGGGGATGGGGGAGGACTCCTGGCGATATTGCCTCAGCCAGACTGGTGGCACACATTGTTGGTCACAATTCTCTGGTGGCTGTATTGGAAAATAGTGGACTTGTTGGCAAGCTGACAGGGCATCCCACACTTTTCATGATACACAAGGTCTGGCAGAAATGTCGGGCGCTGCCATCAATACAAAGGTTTACGCAGTTTTCCCCTATATGGAAAATCCGCACCTGCCTGAATTATTCCATTTAGATGGCTTCTCACCCT
The DNA here is from genome assembly GCF_905171765.1 of Bufo bufo. NCBI lineage: Eukaryota > Metazoa > Chordata > Amphibia > Anura > Bufonidae > Bufo > Bufo bufo. Next base: position 205,170,321 of record NC_053393.1, read on the forward strand.
GGGAGCGCAAAGGAGTGAGGTATTTATGTCAGCTACAGAGTGCTGATGTTTTTAAGTCCTTTGATCAGTTAAGAAATGAATTTGGTCTCCCATACACGGCCTTTTATCAATTTCTGCAACTACGGCATGCCTTTCAGACACAGGCTAAATCCTTATCGTTGAAATGTACTATGGTTCCGTTGTTTCAGCAACTTCTTACAAACGGTTCCTCGAGCGGTCTGATATCGTCTACTTACAGGAACTTGTATGTGAAATCACGGAAACAAGACGTTTTAGCAGTTAAATCTAAATGGAAAAATGAGGTAGGGCCGATTTCAGAAGAGCAATGGAAGTCACTGTTAGCGCTCACTCCACAATTGTCAGTTTGTGAGGGGCAAAGTATGTCCCAGTTGTTTTTACTTCACTGGGTGTATAGGACTCCAGAGTTTTTATGTCGGATAGGTGTTCGGGCAGGTGCGGCTTGTCCTAGATGCGGCTTAAGTCCTGCATCCTTGTTACACATGTTCTGGGATTGTGCGGAGCTCCGGAGCTTCTGGACCGCTGTTCTGGCCTCTATAAAAGATGCATATAATACTACGGTTACACCTGGGCCAAGAGCATGTGTGGTCGGGATATTGGACATCAAAAATCATCATCATCGTCTGGGAGTACAGCGTTTGTTATTTCAAGCTAGGAAACTGATAGCCAGATATTGGCTTAGACCCCAATCTCCGTCTAGGAGAGAATTTCTCAATAGGATGTCAGATATACTGCGCTTAGAAAAAGGTGTATATATTAAAAGACAATGTGTAACGAAGTTTAACAAAATATAGGAACATTGGGAGAAATTTAGGATACAGTGCCCGGATTAGTTTCCTTTCCTAATTGTGCTGTGTGGTGGGTAGTAGCAAAGACCTTGTTTCTTTGTGCTTTCTATCTTCTTTATTCTGTTTAGCTTTGGATATGTGCTGTCTGAAGATGATTAGAACGACATAAGATGGGTGTGAAGTGGCCTGTTAAACAGATAAGAGAAGTACACCAATGGCTATTCTTTTGAAGTATTGATAACGTAACCGATTTTGGAGGTCGGACCCGTTCCATCGCTTAAGTGGGGGGTGGGGGGAATGGGTTTTAGTTGGGTAGGGAGGGACGGTCTTTTGGTTATAAACCGAAATGGGTGGGAAACTTGGTTTGTACAATGGATACTGTGTAACAATATTACTTGATCTCATGTACGTCTTCTACTATGCTGGATGATACATATTGTATTCATGGAATTAATTCTATGACTGATCATGTAATGCTTTGGTAATACTTTTATTGACTGTTGTATGTATATTGTGCAGACTATTTTCTCTCTCTGTATTTTTGCAATTTACAAAAAATGTAAATAAAAATTATCTGATTTAAAAAATAAAAAAAACGCCACCGTGTAAGACCGGAAACAAAGCGACACCTGCTGCAAAGGTTCAAACAGAGAAGATTGGAGAGCGTTGAGTACTACTGTAAGATCCCAAGGATAGGAGGACGGAAAGGGGGAGCAGCATGCGCCGCCACCCCCCCCCCTGCAGAAAAGCCCCCAAACCGCTGCAGGTGAAGCCAAATTCCGCTGAAGAAGAACGTAGAGAGCCGACACTTGCCCCTTGAGGGAGCTAAGAGCGAGCCCCAGGTCCATGCCCGACTGCAGGATAGCCGAGAGTCGCGGCAAAGAGAAACGAACGGGAGGCAGCTGATGCCGCTCACACCACCAAAAGTAGGACTTCCAGGTCTGGTGGTAGATTTTGGAAGATGACGGCTTCCTGGCTCGAATCATGGTCTGGACCACCGCATTTGAAAAACCCCGAGCCTTCAGTACGGCGGCTTCAACAGCCATGCCGTTAAATGTAGCAACCCTAAATTCGGTTGGAAGATCGGCCCCTGCGACAGAAGGTCCTCCCGAAGAGGAAGACGCCAGGGTTCGTGGGTGAGAAGGGCGACTAGAGACGCACCTGGCGCGGCCAATCTGGGGCCACGAGAACGACAGGCAGTCCCTTGGACCTGATCTTCCGGAGGAGACTCGGAATGAGAGGAAAAGGCGGGAACACGTAAGGAAACGTGAACCGACTCCAAGGAATACAGTTACACCTACAGTACCAAACTCCTCCCTTTAAAGTGCCAAACGGCATGGCAGACGTGGAATCACTTGATGTCAGCGAAGTAGCTGCTCAGAATCATGTGATACAATCTGTGACTTCCATCTCTTAGGCTACTTTCACACTCGCGTTTTGTGCATGTTCAGAACGGATCCGTTTGTATTATCTTGAACACCATTGAAAGTCAATAAAGGACGGATACGTTTTCTATTGTGCCAGATAGGGTCAGTGAAAACGGATCCGTCCCCATTGATTTACATGGTTTGCCAGGACGGATCCGTTTGGCTCAGTTTCATCAGACTGACACCAAAACGCTGCAAGCAGCGTTTTGGTGTCCGTCTCCAAAGCGGAATGGAGCTGATCCTTTTCCATTCAGAATGCATTAGAATGCAAACTGATCCGTTTTGGACCGCTTGTGAGAGCCCTGAATGGATCTCACAAACAGAAAGCCAAAATGCGAGTGTGAAAGTAGACTTGGTCATATAGAGTCGAATCATATAGAGTGTACTGTATATCACATCTGCTATTCTCACAGCTGCTGGGAGGGATACCATTTGACTCTACATAATTAGATAGTGCTTTCTTTTTGTGTTCGTAGGAAAATTTAATAAAACCATTTAATTTGTTTTATGTAGTCTTTTGGATGGTTTTTCATGTCTTTGCACTTTTTCCCTTTATTTTTAATTTAATTTTTTTATGAAGATCTCATTTCCATGTATTTTTTCTCTTGCTTTTACATAACAGGTAGTCAACATAGTCACCAGTAATCAGGAATGTGTTAATAACATTGCCGAGTCCATGGTTCTTTCCAGCTTATTATCTTTGTTGCATTCATTACCAACAAGTAAGTCTTACCTTCCCTATTTAAAGTGATCAGGAAATGCATTCAGCTCATGGTCCTTGGATTGCTACAAAACATATACAGTAAATAAATTTAATATAATTGGGACCTGATTATTACAAGGTTATTAACCCCTTCACGACTGCAATCCGTATATATACGTGATAGCTGCACATGCCCCGTGCAGCTATCACGTGTATAGACGTCATTGCAGTTCTTTAATCCAAGCGCTGCAAAGCACTTGGATTAAAGCTTCTGCCCATGTCCTGCTGCTGTCACGGACAGCATACAGTCTAGTAATGCCGGCAAGGGACCAATCAGAGTGGCCCCTTGCCGGCAATCGATCCGATTGGTTAGTCTGTGCAGACTAACCAATCTGATCGTGGCAGTGTTAAAATGCCGGTTTCAGGCTCTGATCTGCGCCCTGCAGGTCAGAGCCTGAAATTAGGTAATGTGTCCTGAAGCCCCCGATCTGTGCCCCCTTCTTGAAGCCCCCGATCTGTGCCCCCTTCTTGTGTGCCTCCAACCCCCCACCACCACCATCGTGAGCCCTGCCTCTGCCATCGGTCCCCGCCCCCCATCCATGTATCCTGCCCCCGATGCGGTCCGCCCCCTCCTGCCCCGATCTGTAATTTGTGAATGCTGCCCCCCCCCCTCCTTTCCAGCGCTGCCCCCGATCGGTCCCCCTTCTGTGTGTGATGGCGGCGGCTCCATTCCTGAGCAGCCGCCATCAGCAGCGTGTGTCATCTCTATGCTGACACTGCTGTAACCCCATAGATGCCGCAGTAGCGGCATCCATGGGGTTAATAGAGGGAGGGGGCTCGATGGTTGCCATGACATAGGCGTCCGGTGCTGCCACCTACAGGGCATCTGATTGTATTATACTTTGCAAAGCAAGAGCATTGCAAAGTATAGTACAACCATCAGCCCCACTGGATCTTCAAGATCCAAGAGGGAACTGATAAAAAAAAAAAAAATTGAAAATAATAAAAGTAAAAATAAATAAAAATGTAAAAAATTTATTCTTTTCCTATAAAAAAAAAAAGTATGTAAGCCCCACAAAGTGACTTCAGACCTGAACTGGTCCTTTAAAAAGTGGGTTTTGGAAATTTTCTTAAAAATTTTAAGAATTGCTTCTAAACTTCTAAGCCTTGTAACGGCCTAAAAAAATAAAATAACATTTCCAAAATGATGCCAACATAAAGTAGACATATGGGGAATGTTATGTAATAAATATTTTATGAGGTATCACTTTCTGTTTTAGAAGCAGAGAAATTGAAATTTAGAAAATTGCAAATTTTTAAAAATTTTTGGTAAATTTTGGATTTTTTCATAAATAAAGGTGATATATATTGACTCAAATTTATGACTGTCATGAAGTACAATGTGTCACGAGAAAACAATCTCAGAATGGCTTGGATAAGTAAAAGTGTTCCAAAGCTATTACCACATAAAGTGACGCATGTCAGATTTGTAAATTTTGACCTGGACACTGGGGCATCAATGACCTTTGGTCATGAAAGGGTTCAATGTTCTGTATTATTAGACAGTCATAGAAAAGTATATATTTATTTGTAAGATGTTTAGATAGAAAAGATAAAAAGATAGGGAATGTAAACTAAAGTTCTTCAAGGAAATGTGATTTGTGTTCTATTTTTAGGTCGACAGCTTGTTCTTGCAACTTTATATGCCTTAACATCCAGTACAAAAATCATAAAGGAGGCCATGGCCAAAGGTATGTAATAAATACTGTGCATTGACTGCCACTGTAAGTACCCTATTATTGTGTTCCCCAGCTGACCTCCAATGTACATGGGGGTGACTGGACTTTCCCCTGAGGGAAAGAAGGATCAGACTGTTGGTGTCTTGCTGCACCCTCTCACCCCCCATTCTGAACACATGTACATTCAGCACGGTGGCTCAGTGGGGGCAGTACGGTGGCTCAGTGATTAGCACTGGTCCTAGGTTCGAATCCGACCAAAGACCACATCTGCGTGGAGTTTGTATGTTCTCCCCGTGTTTGCGTGGATTTCCTCCGGGTACTCCAGTTTCCTCCCACACTCCAAAGACATACTGATAGGGACCTTCGATTGTGAGCCCCATTGGGGACAGTTGGATGCTAATGTCTGTAAAGAAAAAAGAAAATAGATGTGACGCACTGGACTAACTATTGACCCAAGAGGTGCACTCAGTTGAGTGGGCTCACCCAGTCCACTCAAAAAGAGAAGTATAATAGAACAAAAGTAACTGGGCACTCTCAGGATATCTGGACCATTTGAAATTTATTAACATATAATAGCATGAATAACTGTACTTACTGACAATGATAATATAAAACTGTAATTTAAAATACCTGTCCACTACACCATAAAACACAATATGCAGTAATCCAATATGACAAATACTAAGATATAAAATACTAAAGGGGTACTTCTAAACCCCGAAACACGTCTGGCCTAGACCGGACCCCAACATTTGGACCACTTGGGAAGCTGGAGATTTGACTGGAAAGTCGCAAAGAAAGAACCATCTGTCACACGAAAGGTATACTTGGAAAAGAATGTGTAAGGCCTGATTCCATAGTGAAGGCCTGACTACATGTGCCAAACAATTGCCGGTGTGCGAGTTTACTATGAGATATGGTCTGCAAACTCAGAGGTCCATAAGACCGTACGATTTTATCCAGCAATTACTATCCAGCGATTTAAAAACTGCATTATTATTCCAGTGGGACGCTGCTGGTGGATGCTATTAGCGGGACGCCGCTTGAGTTTGTTCTTTGATTGCTCATTGGGACTTTGCTTATTTTCGGATATCCCTGTTATATATCGAAAGGGACGTACATAAAGGACATTGGATTATCGGCAAAAATTTTAAATATTAGACTTTCCCATAAGAATATTTGCCGAATATTCATACGAGTTTTTACTGAATATTCTATTTTATTCCTCGAATTTTAGTATTTTATATCTTAGAATTTGTCATATTGGATTACTGAATATTGTGTTTTATGGTGTAGTGGACAGGTATTTTAAATTACAGTTTTATATTATCATTGTCAGTAAGTACAGTTATTCATGCTATTATATGTTAATACATTTCAAATGGTCCAGATATCCTGAGAGTGCCCAGCTACTTTTGTTCTATTAATGTCTGTAAAGCACTGCGGAATATAGTGGCGCTATATAAGTGCATTAAATAAAAAAAAATTAAAATAAACTGAAGTGCATGGAAAATGTTATGTCATCACAATGGAGTGTAGAAATTTCTTAGCCTATGAAACATGAACATGAAAAAAGTTTAGTATTTCTCTTGAGGGGTAGCAGCTGCTGGGGTCCAGTAAAGTGAAGAGTATGTAGACATTTGTGCACACCCCATTATATTAAAGGTAGATTTGTGCTGTTTTGGAAAGGAAAACGTAAACTATCCTCTCAGGAATTTGCCATGACAGTCTGTCAGAATAGAAACCATTTTTTCCATGTACTAATTGAGTCATCTTTTGATTTGGGATGTTTTTCTCCCATTTATAATCATTTGTTTGCTTGGCAGCAAAATATAGAAGAGTATTTCCAGGAGTACGGAAGTATGTTCTCAATCTCTTAATTCAAAGTGCCTCCTGTATGTTATCACCTCTGACTGTTGGAGGCAGTAAAGCCAGATCCATAGTCTCTTTGCACATCTCTAGATTTTATGGTGGGAACTAGATAGCATCCAAATATAACTTTTGATAGACATTTTTTACTTTTAATACCTAATGTGACTTAACACCACCTGTCCTATTTGAAAGGGCTGGCAAGCTGGAAAAGGTTGGAGATCTCTGCCCTATGTGCCGCCTTCAATTTAGTTGCTATAGTTTTTACAATTTTTTTTCCAGGCGCATTAATCTACTTACTGGATATGTTTTGTAACTCGACACACCCCCAAGTCCGATCCCAAACAGCAGAGCTGTTTGCCAAGATGACAACTGACAAACTTGTTGGCCCTAAAGTGAGTTGTTTTTCATAACTACATTTACGGTATATTAAATTATCTGTGAAAGCATGGATAACAGAATCTCTCCTTATAAATTTAGGTCAGAATAGCACTGATGAAGTTCCTTCCAGGGGTATTCATGGACGCAATGAGAGACAACGCTGAAGCTGCTGTTCATATATTTGAAGGAACTCATGAAAATCCTGAATTAATTTGGAATGATAACTCCAGAGAAAAAGTGTCAACCACAGTTCGTGAAATGATGTTAGAGTAAGTGAAACAAAAGTCGTCCTTGACATTATCTTTAAAATTAACTTTTCACCGCTAGACCACTGGAGTATAAGTCTAGTTTGAAATGTATTGCACTGCCACATGATATACCATACCACCTCCTATCTTGAGAGTGGGGCCCTGTCTTGGAGCCACTAGGAATGTTTGGCTCTCTCCATTCTCTTCTATAGCATTATTGCAAGTAGCTAAGTATTAAATGTGCTCTGCTATTTTCAGAACTCCCAAAGAAGCAAAGGGAGAGAGCTGTGCATGCTCGGCTAGTTCTGCATTTACAGTGGCTGTAAGACATGGTCTCGTTTTTGAGAGAGGAGCGGGTTCTAGAGGTGGGAGTCACACTTATCTGGTGTTTATGGCGTAAATGACTCAGATAGAAATGCCCCTTTAACTATTTGTTCAGTGCAGACCAGAGCTTACACAAATGCCCATGTGCAATCTAAGGTACAGATATTCGTGTTTGATGAATGTTAACTACATACACATTATAGGGGAAAAACAACTTTCCAGTAATAATTGCTCAGTCTATCTGATGATATGTATTGCTTTGGACGTACACTAATGTTCTCTTTTAAATTTTAGGCACTTTAGGCAGCAGGTAGAAAATCCTGATGCAAATTGGAGGGTAAGTTGTTTTAGGTTTGTTTAAATTAAAGAAAGTTGTAGGCAAATAAATAGATTTACCCTTACAATTATTAAAGGGAACCTGTCATCAACTTTATGCTGCCCATACTAACGGCAGAATAAAGTAGAGACAGATGAGTTGATTTCAGTGGTCTATCATTTATAAGTTACAAGTAAGTGGTTGCTAAGAACCAACATCACAATCATTGCAGACTGGGTCACGGCCACCTGAGAAGAGTCATGGTTATTCATAAATCCCTGCTCTCCCTGCCTACCTGCTGATGATTGACAGTCTTCTACCTTACCTAGTTTTCTCCCTTTCTCTCTAGGAGAGAACTGACAATCATCAGCAGATGGGTGAGAGTGCAGCAGGAGATTATGAATAACCATGACTCTTCTCAAGTAGATTTGATTCTTTTATAGTCCTGTGCTGCGATAATTATGATGCTGGTTCTCAGCAAACACTTACTTTTAGCTCATGAGTGACACACTGCTGAAATCATCATTTTTGTCACTAATTTATGCTGACCTCAGTGAGGTGAGCATAAAGTTGATGACAGGTTCCATTTAAGCATATTTTAAATATAGAATTTGATGTGTTTTATTTTTTTTAGTGTTTTTTTCCAGCAATATTCTAAATGGTTTTGTTATGTTTTAGTTGCCAGATGATTTCAGCATCGCATTTGGAGAGGCACATGGAGAATTATCAGTTGGTGGCGTTTTCCTAAGAATATTTATCGCTCAGCCCGCATGGGTGCTGCGGAAGCCAAGAGAGTTCCTTGTTGCTTTACTGGAAAAGTTTACTGAACTCCTGGAAAAAAACAATGTTCATGTAAGATTTGTGGGAGATGATTATCTTTTTCAGATGTACTGTATATTGCTGGAATGTCATTAGACTCTGGTATCCAGTTTCTGCCATATTGTAAATTTAGGGCTCTGGGTGTTGCAGCACCAAACAAAAATCCTTAGTTCTAGATATTATTGGAGGTCCCAATCAGACATTGATAACATATCTTGTATATATGCCTTCAACCGTTGTTGAAATGTAGCTTTAAAGGGCATCTGTCAGCAAATTGTACCTGTGAAACTGGCTGACCTGTTGCATATGCGCTTGGCAGCTGAAGGTATCTGTGTTGGTCCTATGTTCATATATGCCCTCATTACTGAGAAAAATGAAGTTTAAATATATACAAATGAGCATCTAGGAGCAACTGAGGCATTGCCATTACCCTTAGAGGCTCTACTCTTTCTGCAACTGCTCTGCCCTTTGATTGACATTCATTGAATTAATGGAAAATAGAGATAAAATTTCACTTTTTTGGCAGATTTCCCATTTGAATAAATTTTTTCCAGTTACAAAGCAATGGTTAACAGCCAAACAAAACTCAATATTTATGGCCCTAATTCTGTTGTTTACAGAAACACCCCATATGTGGTCGTAAACTGTGGGCACACGGCAGGGTGCAAAAGGAAAGGATGCACCCCTAGAGTAGAAACTCCAAAAAAGTGACCCCATTTTGCAAACTACGGGATAGGGTGGCAGTTTTGTTGGTACTATTTTAGGGTACTTATGATTTTTGGTTGCTCTATATTCCACTTTTTGTGAGGAGAGGTAACAAGAAATAGCTGTTTTGGCACCGTTTTTATTTTTTGTTATTTACAACATTCATCTGACAGGTTAGATCATGTGGTATTTTTATATAGCAGGTTGTCATGGACGCGGCGATACCTAATATGTCAACTTTTTTTTATTTATGTACGTTTTACACAATTATTTCATTTTTTAAACAAAAAAAATCATGTTTTACTGTCTCCATAGTCCGAGAGCCATAGTTTTTTCAGTTTTTGGGTGATTATCTTGGGCAGAGTATGATTTTTGCGGTATGAGATGACGGTTTGATTGGCACTATTTTGGGGTGCACTATTATTATTATTATTTTTTTACGGTATTCACCTGAGGGGCTAGGTCATGTGATATTTTTATAGAGCAGGTTATTACAGACGTGGCGATACCTAATGTGTAGTGCATTTTATTTTTTTTATTTTTAATCAGTGATAAATGTTTTTGTTTTGTTTTTTACATTTTTTTGACCCAGACCCACTTGGTTCTTGAAGATCCAGTGGGTCTGATGTCTATATAATACAGTACAGTACACTGAGCCTCTGATCAGCACCATGGACAGCAGGAAGCCTGTGAAGGCATCTGGTTGTCCTGCCACAACAGAGCAGCGGGTGATTGGTAGGAGGGGGCCCACCGATGGGAAAGGGAGGGAGCTCCCTCCCTGTTAACTCCTTCCATACAGCGGCATAGAAGGGGTTAAACAGCTGACATCACAGCACAGATGTCGGCCATCCTGAAAATGAGAGGGGGCGGTATGATCGCCTGCCCGCCCTCCCTTCCGCCAGATAACAATGAGGGCTGCCGGGGGGGGGTTCAAAATTAACATTTAGGTCATTTTGAAGTTTCTGATCCCCGCGGTCACTTACCGCAGTGATCAGAAACTTCCGAAAGCGCTGCAAACCGCATTGTCCCAGGGTGCCTGCTGATTGATTTCAGCAGGCATCCAGTTCCGATCACCGCCGCAGGACATCATGCCGTACCGGTACGTCATATGTCCCCAAGAGGTTAAAGGGTTAAGTACATGCAAAGCCTATTCAGTTATAAAAATTAATGCATTATATTGGAGATAGTCCAATGGACATGTCCAGACCTGTTTGGATGCACTCAGGCTGATGTCAGCAGTAAGTATATAAGGCAAGCTGGACAGATTTTGATAAAGTTATCTGTTGTAGTGCTATCAGTTTTGAAACTTAAAGGGCTTCTGTCACCCCACTAAACTAATTTTTTTTTTTTTTTGGGTACTTATAATCCCTATCCTGCGACATAGCTATACATTATTTTATTAATCATTTTCGTTCTGTAGATATGCCAAAAAATGTACTTTTCTAATATGCTAATTACCTGTCTACCAGCAAGTAGGGCGTCTACTTGCTGGTAGCAGCCGCAAAAAACCGCCCCCTCCTCTTGTTGATTGACAGGGCCAGCCGCGATCTCCTCCTCCGGCCAGCCCTGTCAGCATTTCAAAAATCGCACGCCTGTGTTCATTCGGCGCAGGCGCTCTGAGATAAGGAGGCTCGCCTCCTCAGCACTCCCTCAGTGCGCCTGCGCTGATTACGTCACCAAAAGAGAAGACGTCATCGGCGCAGGCGCACTGAGGGAGTGCTGAGGAGGCGAGCCTCCTTATCTCATAGCGCCTGCGCCGAATGAACACAGGCGCACGATTTTTGAAATGCTGACAGGGCCGGCCGCAGGAGGAGATCGCGGCTGGCCCTGTCAATCAACAGGAGGAGGGGGCGGTTTTTTGCGGCTGCTACCAGCAAGTAGACGCCCTACTTGCTGGTAAGACAGGTCATTAGCATATTATAATATAAGGATAGGGATTATAAGTACCCCAAAAAAAAGTTTAGTGGGGTGACAGAAGCCCTTTAACCACCTCAGCCCCCATAGCTTAAACACCCTTAATGACCAGACCACTTTTTACACTTCTGACCTACACTACTTTCACCGTTTATTGCTCGGTCATGCAACTTACCACCCAAATGAATTTTACCTCCTTTTCTTCTCACTAATATAGCTATCATTTGGTGGTATTTCATTGCTGCTGACATTTTTACTTTTTTTGTTATTAATCGAAATTTAACAATTTTTTTGCAAAAAAATGACATTTTTCACTTTCAGTTGTAAAATTTTGCAAAAAAAAACGAGATCCATATATAAATTTTTCTCTAAATCTATTGTTCTACATGTCTTTGATAAAAAAAAAATGTTTGGGTAAAAAAAATGGTTTGGGTAAAAGTTATAGCGTTTACAAACTATGGTACAAAAATGTGAATTTCCGCTTTTTGAAGCAGCTCTGACTTTCTGAGCACCTGTCATGTTTCCTGAGGTTCTACAATGCCCAGACAGTACAAACACCCTACAAATGACCCCATTTCGGAAAGTAGACACCCTAAGGTATTCGCTGATGGGCATAGTGAGTTCATAGAACTTTTTATTTTTTGTCACAAGTTAGTGGAAAATGATGATTTCTTTTTTTTTTTTCTTCTTACAAAGTCTCATATTCCACTAACTTGTGACAAAAAATAAAAACTTCTATGAACTCACTATGCCCATCAGTGAATACCTTGGGGTGTCTTCTTTCCAAAATGGGGTCACTTGTGGGGTAGTTATACTGCCCTGGCATTCTAGGGGCCCAAATGTGTGGTAAGTAGTTTGAAATCAAAATCTGTAAAAAATGGCCGGTGAAATCCGAAAGGTGCTCTTTGGAATATGGGCCCCTTTGCCCACCTAGGCTGCAAAAAAGTGTCACACATCTGGTATCTCCGTACTCAGGAGAAGTTGGGCAATGTGTTTTGGGGTGTCATTTTACATATACCCATGCTGGGTGAGAGAAATATCTTGGTCAAATGCCAACTTTGTATAAAAAAATGGGAAAAGTTGTCTCTTGCCAAGATATTTCTCTCACCCAGCATGGGTATATGTAAAATGACACCCCAAAACACATTGCCCAACTTCTCCTGAGTACGGAGATACCAGATGTGTGACACTTTTTTGCAGCCTAGGTGGGCAAAGGGGCCCACATTCCAAAGAGCACCTTTCGGATTTCACTGGTCATTTTTTACACATTTTGATTTCAAACTTCTTACCACACATTTGGGCCCCTAGAATGCCAGGGCAGTATAACTACCCCACAAGTGACCCCATTTTGGAAAGAAGACACCCCAAGGTATTCCGTGAGGGGCATGGCGAGTTCCTAGAATTTTTAATTTTTGTCACAAGTTAGCGGAAAATGATGATTGATTTTTTTTTTCTTACAAAGTCTCATATTCCACTAACTTGTGACAAAAAATTAAAACTTCTATGAACTCACTATGCCCATCAGCGAATACCTTGGGGTGTCTTCTTTCCAAAATGGGGTCACTTGTGGGGTAGTTATACTGCCCTGGCATTCTAGGGGCCCAAATGTGTGGTAAGTAGTTTGAAATCAAAATCTGTAAAAAATGGCCGGTGAAATCCGAAAGGTGCTCTTTGGAATATGGGCCCCTTTGCCCACCTAGGCTGCAAAAAAGTGTCACACATCTGGTATCTCCGTACTCAGGAGAAGTTGGGCAATGTGTTTTGGGGTATCATTTTACATATACCCATGCTGGGTGAGAGAAATATCTTGGTCAAATGCCAACTTTGTATAAAAAAATGGGAAAAGTTGTCTTTTGCCAAGATATTTCTCTCACCCAGCATGGGTATATGTAAAATGACACCCCAAAACACATTGCCCAACTTCCCTGAGTACGGGGATACCAGATGTGTGACACTTTTTTGCAGCCTAGGTGGGCAAAGGGGCCCACATTCCAAAGAGCACCTTTCGGATTTCACCGGTCATTTTTTACACATTTTGATTTCAAACTTCTTACCACACATTTGGGCCCCTAGAATGCCAGGGCAGTATAACTACCCCACAAGTGACCCCATTTTGGAAAGAAGACACCCCAAGGTATTTCGTGATGGGCATAGTGAGTTCATGGAAGTTTTTATTTTTTGTCACAAGTTAGTGGAATATGAGACTTTGTAAGAAAAAAAAAAAAAAAATCATAATTTTCCACTAACTTGTGACAAAAAATAAAAAATTCTAGGAACTCGCCATGCCCCTCATGGAATACCTTGGGGTGTCTTCTTTCCAAAATGGGGTCACTTGTGGGGTAGTTATACTGCCCTGGCATTCTAGGGGCCCCCCTAATGTGTGGTAAGTAGGTAAATGACCTGTGAAATCCGAAAGGTGCTCTTTGGAATGTGGGCCCCTTTGCCCACCTAGGCTGCAAAAAAGTGTCACACATCTGGTATCCCCGTATTCAGGAGAAGTTGGGCAATGTGTTTTGCGGTGTCTTTTTACATATACTCATGCTGGGTGAGAGAAATATCTCGGCAAAAGACAACTTTTCCCATTTTTTATACAAAGTTGGCATTTGACCAAGATATTTATCTCACCCAGCATGGGTATATGTAAAATGACACCCCAAAACACATTGCCCAACTTCTCCTGAGTACGGCGATACCTGATGTGTGACACTTTTTTGCAGCCTAGGTGTGCAAAGGGGCCCACATTCCTTTTATGAGGGCATTTTTAGACATTTGGATCCCAGACTTCTTCTCACGCTTTAGGGCCCCTAAAAAGCCAGGGCAGTATAAATAACCCACATGTGACCCCATTTTGGAAAGAAGACACCCCAAGGTATTCAATGAGGGGCATGGCGAGTTCATAGAAAATTTATTTTTTTGGCACAAGTTAGCGGAAATAGATTTTTTTATATTTTTTTCTCACAAAGTCTCCCTTTCCGCTAACTTGGGACAAAAATTTCAATCTTTCATGGACTCAATATGCCCCTCACGGAATACCTTGGGGTGTCTTCTTTCCGAAATGGGGTCACATGTGGGGTATTTATACTGCCCTGGCATTCTAGGGGCCCTAAAGAAGTCTGGAATATAAATGTCTAAAAATTTTTACGCATTTGGATTCCGTGAGGGGTATGGTGAGTTCATGTGAGATTTTATTTTTTGACACAAGTTAGTGGAATATGAGACTTTGTAAGAAAAAAAAAAAAGATTTCC